>NC_090328.1:83927858-83930904 GCF_035084215.1 Heptranchias perlo
GAGAGAGGAGAGTGGGGGGGGAGAGAGAGAGGGGGGGGAGAGAGAGAGGGGGGGAGAGAGTGAGGGGGGGTGAGAGTGAGGGGGGGTGAGAGAGGGGGTGAGAGGGGGGGAGAGAGTGAGGGGGGGGAGAGAGAGGGGGGGGAGAGAGAGGGGGGGAGAGTGAGGGGGGGGAGAGAGGGGGGGAGAGAGGGGGTGGAGGGGGGGAGAGTGGGGGGTGAGAGGGGGGGAGAGAGAGGGGGGGAGAGTGG
This sequence comes from Heptranchias perlo, assembly GCF_035084215.1. Taxonomy (NCBI): domain Eukaryota; kingdom Metazoa; phylum Chordata; class Chondrichthyes; order Hexanchiformes; family Hexanchidae; genus Heptranchias; species Heptranchias perlo. The sequence continues at coordinate 83,928,107 of NC_090328.1, forward strand.
GGGGGAGAGAGGAGGGGGGGGAGAGAGGGGGGTGAGTGGGGGGGGAGTGAGAGGGGGGGAGAGAGAGGGGGGGAGAGGAGGGGGGGGAGAGAGTGGGGGGGGAGTGATGGGGGGGGAGAGAGGGGGAGAGAGAGAGGGGGGTGAGAGAGGGGGTGAGAGAGGTGGGGGGAGAGAGAGGGGGGGAGAGAGAGGGGGGGAGAGAGGAGGGGGGAGAGAGGGAGGGGGGAGTGAGAGGGGGGGAGTGAGAGGGGGGGAGAGTGAGGGGGGGTGAGGTGAGGGGGGGTGAGAGTGAGGGGGGGGTGTGAGAGTGGGGGGGTGTGAGAGTGGGGGGGGAGTGAGAGGGGGGGAGAGAGAGGGGGGGGTGTGAGAGGGGGGGAGATGGGGGGGGGGGAGTGTGAGGGGGGGGTGTGAGTGGGGGGGTGTGAGGTGAGTGGGGGGGGTGAGAGTGAGGGGGGGGTGGTGTGAGGGGGGGGAGTGAGTGGGGGGGGTGAGAGAGGGGGGGGTGTGAGAGAGGGGGGGTGTGAGAGAGGGTGGGGTGAGAGAGAGGGGGGGGTGAGTGAGAGTGGGGGGGGTGTGTGGAGGGGGGGGGTGTGAGAGTGTGGGGGGTGTGAGTGAGGGGGGTGTGGTGTGAGGGGGGGGTGTGAGAGGGGGGGGGAGAGAGAGTGGGGGGGGAGAGTGAGGGGGGGGGTGAGAGGAGGGGGGGGAGAGAGAGGGGGGGGGTGGTGAGTGGGGGTGTGTGGGGGGGGTTGAGAGTGGGGGGGGAGTGAGAGTGAGGGGGGGGTGAGTGAGGGGGGGGTTGAGTGAGGGGGGGAGAGTGAGGGGGGGAGAGAGTGGGGGGGGAGAGAGAGGGGGGGGAGAGTGAGGGGGGTGAGTGAGAGAGGGGGGGGGAGAGTGAGAGGGGGGGGGGAGTGAGAGGGGGGGGGGAGAGAGAGGGGGGGGAGAGAGAGAGGGGGGGGAAGAGAGTGAGGGGGGGTGAGAGAGGGGGAGAGAGAGTGGGGGTGAGAGAGGGGGAGAGAGAGGGGGGGGAGAGAGTGAGGGGGGGAGGAGAGAGGGGGGGAGAGAGGAGGGGGGGAGAGAGTGAGAGGGGGTGAGTGAGAGAGGGGGGGTGAGAGAGAGAGGGGGGGTGAGAGAGAGAGGGGGGGAGAGAGAGAGGGGGGGGAGAGAGAGAGAGGGGGGGGGAGAGAGAGAGGGGGGTGAGAGAGTGAGGGGGGTGAGAGAGAGAGGGGGGAGTGAGAGAGGGGGGGGAGAGAGAGAGGGGGGGGAGAGAGAGAGGGGGGGGAGAGAGAGGGGGGGAGAGAGAGAGGAGGGGGGGAGAGAGAGGGGGGGAGAGAGAGGGGGGGGAGAGAGAGGGGGGGGGAGAGAGAGGGGGGGGGGAGAGAGAGAGGGGGGGTGAGAGAGAGAGGGGGTGAGAGAGAGGGGGAGGAGAGAGAGAGGGGGGAGAGAGAGGGGGAGAGAGAGAGGGGGGGGAGAGTGAGAGAGGGGGGGAGAGAGAGGGGGGGGAGAGAGAGAGGGGGGAGAGAGAGAGAGAGGGGGGGAGAGAGAGAGGGGGGAGAGAGAGGAGAGAGAGAGAGAGGGGGAGAGAGAGGGAGAGAGAGGAGGGGGAGAGAGAGAGGAGGGGAGAGAGAGAGAGAGGAGCGGGAGAGAGAGAGAGAGAGAGGGGAGAGGAGAGAGAGGGGGAGAGAGAGAGAAGAGAGGAAAGAGAGAGAGAGAAGAGGAGAGAGGAGAGAGAGAGAGAGGAAGAGAGAGAGAGAGGAAGGGAAGAGAGAGAGAGAGAGAGGAAAAGAGAGCGAGAGAGAGGAAAGAGAGAGAGAGAGAGGAAAAGGAGAGCGAGAGAGAGGAAAGAGAGAGGAGAGAGAGGAAAGAGAGAGAGAGAGAGAAAGAGAGCGAGAGAGAGGAAGAGAGAGAGAGAGAAGAGAGCGAGAGAGGGAGAGAGCGAGAGAGAGGAGAGAGAGAGAGAGAGAGGAAAGAGAGAGAGAGAGAGAGGAAGAGAGCGAGAGAGAGGAGAGAGGAAGAGAGAGAGGAAGAGAGAGAGAGAGGAAAGAGAGGAGAGAGAGAGAGAGAGAGAGAGGAGAGAGAGAGAGAGGATGAGAGAGGGAAGAGAGAGGAAAGAGAGAGGGAGAGAGAGGAAAGCGAGAGAGAGAGAGAGGAAAAGCGAGAGAGAGAGAGAGGAAAGCGAGAGAGAGAGAGAGGAAAAGCGAGAGAGAGAGAGAGGAAAAGCGAGAGAGAGAGAGAGAGGGAAAAGCGAGAGAGAGAGAGAGGAAAAGCGAGAGAGAGAGAGAGGAAAAGCGGAGAGAGAGAGAGAGGAAAAGCGAGAGAGAGAGAGAGGAAAAGCGAGAGAGAGAGAGAGAGGAAAAAGCGAGAGAGAGAGAGAGGAAAAGCGAGAGAGAGAGAGAGGAAAAGCGAGAGAGAGAGAGAGGAAAAGCGAGAGAGAGAGAGGAAAAGCGAGAGAGAGAGAGAGGAAAAGCGAGAGAGAGAGAGAGGGAAAGCGAGAGAGAGAGAGAGGAAAAGCGAGAGAGAGAGAGAGGAAAAGCGAGAGAGAGAGAGAGGAAAAAGCGAGAGAGAGAGAGAGGAAAAGCGAAGAGAGAGAGAGAGGAAAAGCCGAGAGAGAGAGAGAGGAAAAGCGAGATGAGAGAGAGAGAGGAAAAAGCGAGGAAGAGAGAGAGAGAGGAAAAGCGAGAGAGAGAGAAGAGAGGAAAAAGCGAGAGAGAGAAGAGAGAGAAAAAGCTGAAGAGAGAGAGAAGAGAGAGAGGAAAAGCGAGAGAGAGAGAGAGGAAAAGCGAAGAGAGAGAGAGAGGAAA